>NW_019104133.1:744220-757418 GCF_001856785.1 Myzus persicae | reverse complement strand
ATATTATTAATGCGTTTATGTAACTACATACATAAATAATATACATACATTTTTTTTTTAAACTTTAGTTACAACAGTTCACAGTTTTAATATAAATCATTGGTTTGCCAATTGATGAACTTTTCAGTCTGTGCTTTGTTAAACGTATGCACGATGTCCCGCTAAATAAGCGAGGCCGCGAGGGCATTAAAAAAGACAAAAAGACAAGAGGAGAACTGTTTAAGATAATGTAACAAATAATATGAAGCAAAACGAAACAAGTAATTTAGTAATTACAATAACTGAATAACAGGCAAGAAAGATTGCAGGATAAATGTATTCTCTGCTGTCTTAGATAAATTGATTGCCGAACTTGCATTTCATGCACGCTTATCTTTAATATTTTTGAACTGCTATTATAAAGACTTATGAGGGACCTTGTATTTAATGTTAAAATCTTAGTTATAGACATTTTTTATCGATATTTAAAATTAATAGAAAAAAAAACCTAACAAATTCGAAAATTTAGAATGTCATTAAATAGTTCAAAAAGCTAAACAAATTTTGAAAATTATATTATGTACCTATAGGAAATTCTATAACATTCAGTCAACATTTTGTATCTAAAATTATTAGTGTTGGCCAGCGATATTTTTTTAATAATCGATTTAAATTTTTACACAATTACAACAAGTTACATTTTACATAATTTAGTTTATTGTACGTAGCTCTGTCACGTGTCACATGCAAACAAAATCTATTTGTGCTGGCCCTAGAAGCGAGATACTTAAAGTGGTGTATCCAGAAATATTCAATACTAAGACAAATTGATATAATTGACAAAAATAAAAAATCATACATCATAACGAAACAAATATATTCCACACTTTTATATAAAATTATACTAAAAAAATTAATCTAATTAAATATCTGATATAATTCATATCAAACTTTTCACATATTCCTAAACATATATAAATGTACTGAAATCGAGCAATAGCAAAGCATTGCCGGGTCAGCAAGTATAATTATAAAATTATTAATTAATAACGAAATAAAATCATTACGAGGTCTCGCCGTGAGTTAACAACCGGCACTGAATTTAGATTAAATTGTTTTGTGTGTTGAACTATTTCTTTGAAATATATCACAATATGCTATAATTTATTATAGATGAAAGTAATAATAGTGAATATCCATCAACTTTATTGTTTGGAGCCGATATCGCGATATTTTCGATAATTATTTTTAGATAACGATATCAAAATTATTCGGAAAATACCCACGATATCGATATCGTTGGGACGTTGGCCAACACTAAAAATTATACCTTTTTGAATTACTAGAAGATAAGAAAATCGTTCAATGGGAAATTGGGCGAACATGAAATGTTGTAAAAATTTGAATTTCAAATGCTAATAAGACATTAAAATAATAATTTGACTTTCTTAATAAATATATAATCTTTTTTTTGTTGAAAGTAAAATCACTTAAGAGGAATCTTGTACCCAATATTTTTTCAATTGTTGGATATAAATATAAATTGCTTTATGAATTTCTAATATTACTTACAAATTTTTGTTTTTTATAAAATGTAGTCATAATAAAACATTTTAAATATTTTTATCGTAATAATTTTTAATTTATTGATTGACTTCATACATTTTTAATTTAATTTTCCAAAGCATAATATTTTTATGAGAATTTCAATATCATATAAAAATCGATTTTCGAACTAGTAGGTATAGTCATTGGCGTGCGCATGGGAGGGACAGGGTGGGCAGCTGCCCGTCCTACGAGCTAAACTTTTTCAAATATAAGGTAATATAAATAATAATACAATTTATAATGAAATATAATTGTATTAATCCACAATATAAATCTATTATATCTTGAATCATGACTGATATTCAAAATTTATCTTTAAGATTACAATAATAATTGACAAGGACTTTCCTCCCACATCTAGTAGAGTTTGCTTTTGTCTATGAAGGTAGTTAATCGTTAATTAGTTAAGTTTTACTAATAACTTATAAGTAAGGTATTTAAATTTTTATAATCTGTACATTAATAGTAGGTCAGTATTTTGCTGAGCACTCGTGTGCCATACACTTATTCAAAATTCGGTAATTTATAAAAATAATCACATTGTGTGTATATATTTATACTCTATATCCATCACCCATGCGTATACATAATAACTAATAATATAGAGTTAATTTGGGTTTACTTAACCATAAATTGTATACATTTATAATGTCATAGTGTAGATATATACCTATATAATATGTCTACATGTATAACCTCATCTGATATTTGTATTTTACATGTTATATTCACATACTTTAACGTATAACCTATGTAAATAACTATCATTGTATTTAATATGTGTAATTCCCTCTAGCACATAAGTTAATCTTTACATTGTACAACATGCCAATAACCTTAGTTGTTGCGGCTTAAATTAATAAAAAAAAAAAATATGTCTACATAAAATATATACATCATAATATCATATTATAGAAGTTTATATTTATATTATACTTTTACCGATGATTTTCGTTCTATTGTAGTAGTAATTACTAATTTCTATTAATAATAATATTTCTCAGCGTCAGCGCTTTGTTCTAAAACGTAATATATTTGTTTGTTAAATTTAAACAAAAATTAAACTGATGACTAAAAAATTAAATGTACGTGGGAGTAGTGGTGGTCAAATGGTTTATGTCACGAGGGGGGGGGGCTGATTTTTTTATTGGTACCGTTTTGTACCTATAAATAAGTTATTATGAATATTTAAAAAAAGGTCATAGGGGATCTATCCCCATCACCCTCCCACCACCCGTTTGACCATCACTTTGTGGGACTACACTTTCAATCTCTCCACACAAGAACGTATATAATAAATACCATTCGGTATGTAAGAATCATATAATGGGTATAGATGTCCTAAAGACGTCCAATATTTTTGCGGTCCAAAATGTTTGTACGGTTCGCTTTGTATTTAGGTAGGTTCACGTCTGGTATTTGACGGACCTATTATTGCAGTGATTACTGACGACGTTGATCTCGTGTTGGCCGTTGGCCCGTTAAAATCGAGTGTAATTGGCGTAGGACGCGGCGAACGGATTTGTTTTTTCCTGTGTGTCGTTTTGAAATATTTCCCGGCGAGGATCAAAAACAAAAACAACGCCTATACATATACCGCCTCTGCAGTGACCATATATATATATATACCACTGGTACCTAATTGATATATATGTATGTATTACAAACGCGCGGTTGTAGGGTGCAGCTCGTGAGTTGTAAAATCCATTGCGGCGGGTGCAGTAAATTCGTATGTATTTAAACTAACAAAAATAGCATACCTTCAGCAGCTGCAGCATCCGGATGGAGAACGGTACTATAGGTACTATTATACGTATGGTCTCGAATATTTTTTTATACAATACGCCTATACGCAATATTAGATTGCGACGACGGCGTAGGAGTGACACTCCCGAGTCGGCCGGAGCCGGAATGAGATTTATACGGGCAAATCCGAGGGGAGAACCGAAAAAAGCGTCTCCCGGCCGAACCGGTTGTATGTACAAGCGTATATTTTTTATAAATATAATTTTAAATATTATTATTTTATTAGGTATGCATACTGTCGTGCCGCACTCACGACCACGCGCCACCACCAAAACGACGACGACGATGACGACGGTCCGCCGTCTACGAAACGCGATGAGCTAATATCGACGACTGACGATAAAAAGTGAGGTCGCCAAGCACGCGGTCGCAGATGTTGCGTGGACCGGCGGCGGCGGTGGCGTGCTAACTCTCCCACGACGCGGCCTATGTACGGTTCGGAGATGCGTGCGCGCTCGGCGGTGACCGTTAATGTAATAATAATATATGATATTATATGCATTAATTAATGAATAATTCGGCAGTGTCTAAACGAAAATTTCACGATTTGGAAACGTCAATATAATTATCCACAACAATATGAAACATTTGAATGAAGGCGATGATTACAATTATTACTGCGTCCGCACACCGTTTTGTGTCTCTACGTCTTTATTAATATATTGTGTTATGTTAAAAGCAAACTTTTGTACTAGTATTATAGGTATTGCAATTAATAAACCTAATAAAATAAGTATAGTGTCTATGACAAAAAAACAATATAAGTACAGTACGAATATACGATATTTAAATATTAAAACCATTTTTCAAGAATGCACCTTGTCGGAAAAAATTAAACTATGCTAAGGTATTTAATTAACTCTCGTGACAAAATAATTAATATTATTATATTTTGTAGAATTTGTATAATTTTAAATTTGTGGTTCAGTGGGGTCCTAATATCGAGGATTGAAAAATATAAATATATGATGTGCATCGGCTTAACTAAGAGGGATAGGGTCTAAACTGCTAGAGAAAGGTTAGTTTCCACAAAAGGTTTAGTTCTAACCTGAAACCTAAATAAATGTCTTTATGGCTTTACAGAATGAACTATTTTTATTCAACCACGTGGTATATAATGTACGCCACTGTATATTATATTACATATAGTACACAATATTGAATAATATTTTTATCAATTTCGCCCCTTTTTTTTTAACTTCTAAATCATGTATTAAGCATGTGGTACAATACGCTGTGATGTACTATTTTTTAGACTATAACGTCCGCGTTTACTCAATAATATAAAAATATGCCATTCCCGAGGGCACACTTTTCCGATTTCGACCGTAGTCTGCATTTGTGAAACACGACAATCGACATAATGTTATCATGACAGATGTGCATACATTTTTTTTACTCTCTACGCTCTCTCTCTCTGTCTGCAGTTCGTCTGACTATCTCTATTTCTTCGTCGCCGTCACATTACAATATATTATATATACAATATACATATATATTATACCACTTACATTATATAAATATAACCATCGTTCGACTTTACCTTTCCCGCACCATAATAGGACGTATGCCTCTGCAAGGTCCGTGGCCGGTCTTCAATGACACCGCAGCTTAACGTGTACGGTTTTTGCGCGCCAATACAGTGTAATACAGTATAATATAATATTATTAATATTTAAGTTTATTGGCACGTGAAAAAATCACACACGATAACAATACACGCACTCGTTTACGCACGCTTGAGATACCGAAACGTCGTCGTCCGAAGAGATGATATTATTTTTGAGAAATAAAAACAGTACGACACGTGTGCGTGTACATTATTGTTCGTTACAAACGATATTTGGAATATTTTGAAACCTCACATTATCGTCTTATTATAATATATTACAGTATTATCACTGACGTCGTGATGATAATACAATACACAATATTGTGATATTGCGACGACGGAAACCGCAGACGTACTACTGTAATGAAATCGAAACCGGTGCGACTGGCAGTTATTGCGAGCACGAATTCGTACGGTGTCGGCGTAACCCGTGTGTTGCCGTTCGGGCGAGCCAAGGTCGAGGCGGCCGAGTTGTTTGGAATCGCGTGCACGTGGGGTTAAACGACACGCCGTGATGAGCACATGACGATACGCGACGATCGGAATTTTATTATTTTTTCACCCCGTTTTGGTAGGTATCCACCCCTGTATCCGCCTCCTCAGCCCCGAAAAAATCCATAATAATCCCGTGTGTTCTGTATACAGACACTGCATAATACTTTATGCCGTCATTTCTTGTTATTGTTCGCGGTAAGGAATTACAAATGAATACGCCCCGACTGTGGCTGTCGATGAATTTTTTCCCCCAATTCCTATTTCGGGATTTTTCAAATTATCAATTCCTAAGTACAAAAAAAAATAATACAGGTAGGTAGTATACTGCTGTTCCGATGGCTATTTTTTTTTGTGTATGTTATTGTGGGCTTGAATTAGGCTCAATATATTGTATTTTATTATATGGAATGAATTTTGCTCACCAGACGTCCAAAAGAAAGGAAAATAATATTATGTTAAACTGTAATTAATTTCTATTCAGAGTGGAAATTAACATTTTTTTAAAATAACTGTAATATTGTGTAGTAAATGATAGGTAGGTAGTCAATAATATTGAAAATACATGTGTATAATAATTAATAGGTAATAATCATGTGGTTACAAGTTGTATTAATACTCTAACCGCCTATTATTTTTTTTTTAAGTCAGCCAACTCAAATGTTTTAACAACGTAAAAACAAACGTTTGTTTTAAAAATAAAATCGAAGTACAAAAAACACAAATGGATGGGATGCAATAACTGAATAACGTACTGTACAGAACATGATAGAATTGGAAAAGAGTATTATTGATGGCGTGACATGGGCAATGGTGTGCGCATACTCAGTTCTACCTACTCACGTTCTACTCGATTTTTCAAATCCAAATAATCCTACGAAAATCGTGTTATGTTAACCCTTCTTTCTGCTCCGCCCGTTTGGACATTCATTACGCGACAGATGTATTAATCGCGCTTAATAATAATAATAATAATAATAATAATAATAATAATATAAACACCGGACGTGCACGTGGACACTCGCCAACACGCCGGGTGTGCACGTCTAGACTCTCTGCTGTCACGACTTACGAATAATATTATTGTTGTGTTTGTATTAATCATGTGTTAGAATAATATATAGTTTAAGTATTTTTACACAGCGCGTGACAATTTCCAACGTTCACGATTTGACGCGTTTTTCGGCCACGAACACATTATATTTTTTACGACTCGTCTTACCTATATAATACGCATATAGAAATTAGAAGCCGATTTTTATGAGTTTATACGTAGGGTACGGCGGACACTGCGTCAGGCGTACAGTACTTTCAGGTGTTTTCAATCTACGGTTTTCATTTCAGTCACTGCTTTCTAAGTACCTTCGGTAATAACTAATATTATTCTGTAATTATTAAAATCGTTGTCCGACATGCCTACATAGCCCATATAGGTACCAATTGGATATCCGTTGCAAAAGCTCTAACAGGTACCTATATCGGTTTGCGCCGAGTCATTGGTCCGGGTTTTCTCCGTAATTATCTCATCGGACATCGGCCGTCGTCGACTGGTTTGGTCGGATATTACGATTTTGATACTTTTACCCGTGCCCTCGTATTATATAGGTACACCTACTACGAACGTCTTGTTCGGTATAATTGTATTATCATACACGAAATAGTTTGATAAGTTCTGCAGTGGGTAATCGCAAAAAATAAAAGTGAAATAAATAATTAGCAAAAGTGAAAGAAGTTTAAAGAGCATAATATTTTATAATAGCACGAGATTCGTATGTCGTGTAGGAAAATCGATATTAGTTTCAACTTCTATAGATACTAACCAGCGTATTAAAAACCCGAGACGAGTATATTTTAACGCTTAACGAAAAATATTACTATAGTCTATAATTATTTTAAAGCGAGGTACCTACATTATTTTTAACACATTATTTCTTACTGCTAACGAGACTCAATTACATTATAGTGATAGTTTAATAAAAGATAACGATAGGTTCATAAACTAATTTTGAAGTTTGATCTATACTATGATTCCAATATAATATAAAGTATATATCTTTATACAATCAGTCTGCAATAATATTTTGTATAATGTATTAGGTATATAAGTATATTCTTTCAAGGATCCGAGGTTAACTACTGGATATTACATAGACATACTAAAAAAAAAGTTAATTTAATTCAGTTAGCTTATAAATTATAATATGTATTAAGTCACGTCATCTCAAATACGTATGCCATTTATTCGGTTAATCAATTTAGTGACATCAAAATTATTAGTCAAAATAAAAAATTGAAGGAACTCGTGTAAAAGTATGATTTTTAAGTAGTTATTGAATCTATTAACTTTCATTTTATTTAGTTATTATACTTGTCTTTTGCTTATAGTTTGTTTATTCAATATTTATTTGGTAATTATTGTTCAATCTAAAATTGAATATTAAACATGCAATACGCATTATTGTATATTACATGTAAATACAATATGATGTATATACAATTTAACTCGCTGTTCGACATATGTTTTCAGAAAATCGAATGTAAAACTTCATCCCTGAATATAACTTGTAATTTATTATAATGTGTGTGTTATTGTAGTGTAATTAACTTTATTTATTATACCTTTTATTATACTGCTTTATAAATTATAGTACTTTAGTAAGAACTTTTGGAGAAAAAAACTGATTGTATGAAAAGATTAACGTAATTAGATTAGATAATATAGTGTTTTAGTATTTATAAGAAATATGACTTATTTTATTCACGCATAATTATTCTGAATGTTATGAATGAGTGTTATAACGTCTGTACAATTTAAACAGACATTTTTCGTTGAAAAATATAAATAGGTGTACCTATATTAGGTAAATAAAACGCATTTAAAGCAACTAAAATTGAAGTGGTGTTTTCATATTTTATTCAAAGAACAAAACAAATATTAATACTAATAATGACTAATGAGTAATCTGTAATACTAATTGATTTACTGGTTTTTACATTTATTGTAATCTCTTAAAACTGTATCGAGTTGTTTTACTCACCATATATAATATTATATAGGTGCATTTTATGACTCAGATAATTTTTAAGAATCAAATTATGAAACACCTACGCTCGTTTTAGTATATTAAGTAACAGGTAACGTTTCTCGCACCCTGAAAGATTTACAATTTAACACTAAATAATGAAAATATTAAGCATGTAGAATATTTGCATTAAATTAACATAAAAATTACAATTAAAGAGTGGGTATCAAAAATAATAAAGTATTATTTGTATAAAAATCTTGGTGCAAAGTCATCAACATTATTCGTGGCGTGTATACTCCATATTATACTGTAATAATACGGTATATTATTATAAAATATATATATACATAGATCCACATAATAATAAATGAAATTGTTCACTAATTTGTCTTGTCTACTTGCTAACAAATATTTATTTATACGGCCATGAGGAATAAATAATAATATAATGCAGTAATATAGTCAAAAAACACGTTATTTTTGTCAGATGGAGTTTTTATATGAACATTTGTTTTGGAATAAAACATTATTGTCCATTACTCAAGGGATGCATAGACCCAACTTTTAAGTCATGGATCATGGTGATTTTTACTAGAAATTATTTTAAACTCAAGTGTGAATTTTAATTAAAAAAATAGGGACTCCTAAATATGAATAAGATATGTTCGGCTCTATCACCGGATGGCATTTCTCCTCATACATTTCAGGTTATAATTATTGAACATATTCTATCATCATGTATATTATTCCTATTATGCCATTTCTAAGCACATTATATTGTTAATTTTAGAAATAGCTGTAAAAGAAAATGTAGGTAATACCTATATTGATTTATGCAGTATTTTAACAATATATCGAGTAAAATATTTTATATAAAAAAGCAAATTGTATTGAAAAATAGTTTTGTAACAGGAAAAAAAACTTTATTGATTACTGTGGCTTTTACTATTTAGGACTTTGTTGGTCGTGTAATACTGTAATATATACGTTATACAAGTATACAACTTCAAATATATGAAATAACAGAACACGACTTTGCTGTAAGACACGTGAAAACCTTGACAGTTATGATAATGTTTCAAGGACTACGCGAATATTATGATATCCAATATTGCTGCAAGCCAACAAAAAACACAAGGACCTTTGAAGACATTTTTTTTTTCATAAAATAATATTGTACATGTTTTTCTTATCTACCTAATTGAAATTCTTAACTATATATGAAATAAATCTTGTACGATGAATTCTCGTGATGGTTTAAATTATTGATAATATTATGAATGATAAGTACTTAATTTATTATTGTATGTAGTAAATAAATACTTGTTACTGTCGACTGCAGTGCTCGATTGGCAAATGCCCATGATCGTGAGGAGGGGGCGGTCGGACGGAACTCTTCTAACATTTTATTATAATTTACAAATTTCCCTAAACTGCTTGGGTTTAGTTCAACCATATCACGAGATGCTAATTTAATTCAAGTCTAGGCGCTGCTTGTAAGGTAAAATTAGGTGGGTTAAACAAAGAATAACGATTTTAGTTAATTTGTTGTAATCCAAAATATTTTCTAGGGAATTTTAAACTTTTAACATACATATTATTATTATACTCGTATTATACACAATAATATTTTCAAATACAATGTTTTTGCATTTTTGGGAAAAATTGATTCTACACTTCTACTTATACCGTCTAATAATAAAAATAATATTAATAATAATACTTAATTACTTTAATAGCAATATAAAATACATATATCATAATAAATATACTTAGTTATATATGCTGACAGACCGTCTTCACTAAGAATCGTTTTTCGTAAACACAATGATTTATCATTGGATTTAAATTTAACACGTACATTACAATTTACGGTTACTTAATGAATGACAAGGTATACTCGACACTTTCTGTACATATAATAGAATATAGACGCACCGCATCACGCACCCTGGCACCCATCGTTAAATATGTAAAAAGTCTTGACTGTGACATTTTTTTATCAAAATAAAAGTTTGATTTTGTAAGACGAAAATACGGCAGTGACGTTGCGTCAAAAGTCTATATAGGCACAAAGCGTTTGACGCGAGACAGTTCAGAAAAATACATATGTCTTCAGTTATTCGTGTCTTAACCCTCGATTGATGTTGCATCCAGACGTCCGAGGAATCCATTTAATTTAAAAACTATTTAAAAACTTATCAAGTTAGTATAATTAAAGCTGCACTATAATCCGGCATTTACAACATTTTTTTTCTTTTTAATTACTAACACGAGATCATTCTCAATGTGGAGAACTCAGAGGCGCCTTGATGACAAACTGTACATTTAGATTATCTTTTAAATATCAGTTAAAAAAATGCAATGCATCTCTCTTTATCTGTTAGTAAAGTAATTTATTATTTTAAAAAAGACAGCAAAAAATTAAAGAGTGAATAGTTGAAGACTTCGAGAGTGGTGAGTCGCGAGTATCATAATATAATATATATTATATTTTAATACAATACTCACGTTTAAATGCGTTTACCAGTTTACCTATATAGATGCATAACCTATTACTGTAGTTTTACATTTTAACTGGAAATAAGTTCATTTAATGGTTAATAATGTCATAAAATACAATAGTAAAAATAATAATTGCTTCTTTTGGGTCATTAAAGAACAGGGTACGTACACAAGCCAACGACATAAAATAATCAACCAACTTAAATCATTTATGTCCACAATGCACACTATAATGTTATATACCTGCTCCTATCCAGATACGTTTCAGCAAATATACTCTTGCTATTACGCAAGTGGCCATAATATCATATGAATAAACAATAATATATATATAAGTTCTTATTTTTGCCAAAACTATGTGAAAGTTTGAAAACAAAACAATTAAACTTTATAGCTAGATATTATTATACAGTATTAAAAAAAAAAAAATGATAACAATATTATACATACTCGTATAGTCGTATATGATACATTGTACTGGGTTTTATGCGTTTCGTCCTTCGCCGCAAGCTTACGTAGCAGACTTGTGCACTACACTGCAGGACGACCCGGTTGACAGAACCGTGTCGGCGTAGCTCATATCGCAATAGAAATATCTGTGACACTGAGTCCGAGCGGCAGGAAAAACGAAAAAAGTTCGGGAAACGGCAATAATAACCAAAAAATAACGAAGAAAATCAATATTGTACCGATAGCTCCCATGCATTTATGGTGCCTACCTATATGTTAGATGGTTGTCTAAACATGATATGTTAAGTAATTTCGTTATTTATAACCGATCATACTAATGATTTTTTTTTGTTTTATAAGTAATATCTTTATAATAGCTTACAGCTCACTACACCGATTGCCATAATATAATTAACGCACGGTCGTCAGTAGCATATTTAGGACTCGCTGCCCTGGGTACACATTTTCGTCATCCCCCTCGACCGGTTCTCATGTAATATATTATGATGTTTAAAACAATTTAATTTACCTATTTTATGATGTGTTAATGTTAAATCGTATACGAACTATAATACTTAATGAGCATTAGAAGAATTTTGAGACCATAGGTCTTATACCGTATGAGAAGAAAAATAAATATAACAAGTATCAGTATGACAGTATGTTCTATAATTATTATACCAATGTATTTATATTGAATATTTAAAAAACATACATAGGTAGTATAAACTATAAACTATTTATTGAGTAATTATGATAATATGTAATATTTTATTTATTTAAATATAAAATAAAATAAACTCGAATAAGCTAAATTAGATTTTTTCGATATGCTTTTGTTCATATATTTCGTCAACACTTAGGCCCATATGCATAGTCATTTTATGTGTCACATAAGACATAGTTATGTGACACATAATTTCTTTTAACAATTTTCTCTTGCACAGTGATATTTATGTATTACATAGGCCATAAACAAACACATAAAGTTATGCGCTAAAATTCCGCCACCTAAGTCTTAAGTGATACATAAATTTGTTATTTTTACGTGCTATCAATATTTTTCATGCTCAAAATATAAATTTTAAAAAGTTGTTTAAAAATATAGTAGTATGGACGATTTTTATAACTTTGTGAATTATGTAGAAATGGTTGATGAATATTTCGATGAATTTGATGTTGAACGAATTCCAAGAAGGTATATTCGTAATATTGAAGATCCGTTTGAAAAATATAATGACAACACATTTTTCAAACGTTATCGATTTCCAAAACTAATTGTCATGGATCAGTTATTAAATTTATTAGGTATTAACTATGCCAATAATCGAGGATTGCCTATACCTCCCATTCTACAGTTATTGACAACATTACGATTTTATGCAACAGCAAACTTTCAAGTGAAATACCACCTAATTTTAATTTGTAAAAATTATTTAAGACATGTTACTTTTAATTTATAGACTGTCTGTGGAGACTTGAGAGGCATTGACCAGAGTACTGTGTCTAGAATTATTAAAAGAGTTTCCCATGAGATTGCTAGTCGTTTTAGGGACCATGTAAAGTTTCCTCAAACTGAAGCTGAATGGTCAGTCATTAGACAACAGTTTTTCGAAATAGCTGGAATGCCAGGTGTAGGAGGATGTATTGATTGTACGCATATAAGAATACAAAATCCAGGTGGTATAAATGGAGAAGTATTCAGGAATCGTAAAGGATG